>NC_092637.1:65634172-65639172 GCF_039555335.1 Amphiura filiformis | reverse complement strand
TTTCAGATTTTGTTGATCGAATAATATTTTACAATGTGTTTGGTCAATGATGTCTTCTGCTATAAGTATGAAATACTAGGGCTTGGTGTGATATAGCCTTTTGATAAGTATGAAAACATGTTTAATATTCAGCTAGCTTAGTATGTATTATCAGCTGACTTCACACCAAGCCCTAGTATTTCATACTTATAGCAGAAGACATCATTGACCAAACACATTGTAAAATATTATTTCGATCAACAAAATCTGAAATTTATTCTGTAGAAGTAAATACTAAGGAAAAATAAAATATCGGGATCAAAATAAAAAAAGGTAGCATGTAGTATTCGAACCCGTGCGGTTAACTTTTCCGTTTAATTGGTACGCGCTCTACCAATTGAGCTATTTTAAATCTCAGAAAGAAAGAAAGAAAGAAAGAAAGAAAGAAAGAAAGAAAGAAAGAAAGAAAGAAAGAAAGAAAGAAAGAAAGAAAGAAAGAAAGAAAGAAAGAAAGAAAGAAAGAAGTTGAGGTAAAAAAAGCTTTTAAACATATCGTACAGAAGAGGATAGGAAAAGTAATATTATTAAAAGATAGCGCTACAGAAGATTCGAACTCATGGCTATCATTATAACCTCTAGTTCACAAGTCACAGCCTCTACCGCTGCAACACGAGGAACTCTCTGAACATTTAATCGATTTATAATGTATATTAACTTATTCAATGTACGTATGGTCCGTGGCGGCGTGATAGAAAACTTAACTGAAACGTATCAAACAGACATAATTTCATCGGTTTACTCCGAATATATTTGTTGGCAATGTATTTAGGGTTGTAAAAATAAAATTGGAATTTTGATTCATTAACTTCCCCACGGTCGACAAAATTTAAAGAAAGAAAATTACATTGATTTCTTTTTAAACTGATTGTGTCGACCGTTAGCGTTATACTTGGAAAAATGGAAAAAAAATGCCGGGAATTGAACCCACGCCCTTCCGTTAACTGTCAGTCTCCTTATCCACTGAGCTATTGGGGTGTTGTAATTTTACGTGCACCTTTGTACTATAGATTCATTATAAACGAATAAAAAGTGTTTAAAACTAATCCACTTGTTTTATGCAATAATAATTGGCTTATTGAATAGAGAACCACGGTATTCAGACCTGTTTTTCACAAATTAGATTCCAAAACTTGACATAAATAGAAAAATGCACGGTATGCAAGCCAGTAAACAATATAGAGACATAGTATTAACATCTTTATTGTGTCTGCATACCGTAAAACTCGTACATTGATATGGTCTAAATTATCCCAAACAAATCAAGTAACATTAAATAGCTCAATTGGTAGAGCGCGTACCAATTAAACGGGAAAAGTTGACCGCACCAGTTCGAATCCTACATGCTCATTTTTTTATCCCGATATTTTATTTTTCCTTAGTATTTACTTCTACAGAATAAATTTCAGATTTTTGTTGATCGAAATAATATTTTACAATGTGTTTGGTCAATGATGTCTTCTGCTATAAGTATGAAATACTAGGGCTTGGTGTGATAAGCCTTTTGATAAGTATGAAAACATGTTTAATATTCAGCTAGCTTAGTATGTATTATCAGCTGACTTCAGATATGCAAACTGTAATAACAACATTTATTTTCATTTTAGACTTTTTATAGTCTATATTTTCTTCATTTCAGCTTAATTTAGCAGTTGTCATGGTTGTGTGCAAATTCCTATTACTATTAGATACGTTGTAATAAAACATGATTTTAAACATTTGTATATTACTTTTCTCTGAGGGCTTGCAGAAAATTGATATTTTATCTTCCTTGGTATGGGTTTGTGGCTAGTAGTCAGGTAATGATGATGATATGATGATGATGATGACGACGACGACGACGACGACGATGATGATGATGATGATGATAATGATGACGATGACGATGATGATGATGATGATGATGATGATGATGATGATGATGATGATGAACAAATCAAATCAAATCAAAGATGATAATGATGACGATGACGATGATGATGATGATGATGATGATGATGATGATGATTAATACACAAACGAAAAGAGGAACAAACATGCCTAGCATGTAATTCTATTTTAACATGGAAAAATTTGACCTCTTATCTACTCGCAAACTGAGATTATGCATATCTTATCTCTTCAATAAACATTGTAAAAGTCGATTTGGCCTTGGCACGGGCCCTTGCTGTAAATATGTCACATGTTGTTCGGATTATAAAGACACAGTTTTTTGACCCTATAATGTTTGTGCACTCATAAATTGACCTCTGAGTGTATTGGGTATAAATGTATGTCCTTCTATAACAACAGGTTAACTTTCTTGTTGAATGGAGGCCTCGAGGTCACTGAACTGTGTATTTGGAGATGATGTATTTTTTGGGTCATAGCACACGTGTTAAGCAAAAACATATACTGTGACTGATACCATATAGAAACGTGCTCTTTGTTTAAACATGGCAAGTAACATGAGTGGCAAACATTAATGTTTCATATTGCTTGTAACCCCAAAGCAATGTTGGAGCCAATACTAGACCAATTGTCCGTTCCTGTCTCAGTATCAAAACAACATTGACTGGTGGGTGCGGAGGGGGGTGAGAATCACATACTAAATTAAATCCTCATCACTGCCATCATCGTCACCATCACGACTCTAATAATCATCTGACATCAGTTGTATTATCCATCATCATCATCATCATCATCATCATCATCATCATCATCATCATCATCATCATCGTCATCGTCATCATTATCATCATCATCGTCGTCGTCGTCGTCGTCGTCATCATCATCATATCATCATCATTACCTGACTACTAGCCACAAACCCATACCAAGGAAAATAAAATATCAATTTTGCTGCAAGCCCTCAGAGAAAAGTAATATACAAATGTTTAAAATCATGTTTTATTACAACGTATCTAATAGTAATAGGAATTTGCACACAACCATGACAACTGCTAAATTAAGCTGAAATGAAGAAAATATAGACTATAAAAAAGTCTAAAATGAAAATAAATGTTGTTATTACAGTTTGCATATCTGAAGTCAGCTGATAATACATACTAAGCTAGCTGAATATTAAACATGTTTTCATACTTATCAAAAGGCTTATCACACCAAGCCCTAGTATTTCATACTTATAGCAGAAGACATCATTGACCAAACACATTGTAAAATATTATTTCGATCAACAAAATCTGAAATTTATTCTGTAGAAGTAAATACTAAGGAAAAATAAAATATCGGGATCAAAATAAAAAAAAAGGTAGCATGTAGTATTCGAACCCGTGCGTTAACTTTTCCGTTTAATTGGTACGCGCTCTACCAATTGAGCTATTTTAAATCTCAGAAAGAAAGAAAGAAAGAAAGAAAGAAAGAAAGAAAGAAAGAAAGAAAGAAAGAAAGAAAGAAAGAAAGAAAGAAGTTGAGGTAAAAAAAGCTCGTACAGAAGAGGATAGGAAAAGTAATATTATTAAAAGATAGCGCTACAGAAGATTCGAACTCATGGCTATCATTATAACCTCTAGTTCACAAGTCACAGCCTCTACCGCTGCAACACGAGGAACTCTCTGAACATTTAATCGATTTATAATGTATATTAACTTATTCAATGTACGTATGGTCCGTGGCGGCGTGATAGAAAACTTAACTGAAACGTATCAAACAGACATAATTTCATCGGTTTACTCCGAATATATTTGTTGGCAATGTATTTAGGGTTGTAAAAATAAAATTGGAATTTTGATTCATTAACTTCCCCACGGTCGACAAAATTTAAAGAAAGAAAATTACATTGATTTCTTTTTAAACTGATTGTGTCGACCGTTAGCGTTATACTTGAAAAAAAAAAAAAATGCCGGGAATTGAACCCACGCCCTTCCGTTAACTGTCAGTCTCCTTATCCACTGAGCTATTGGGGTGTTGTAATTTTACGTGCACCTTTGTACTATAGATTCATTATAAACGAATAAAAAGTGTTTAAAACTAATCCACTTGTTTTATGCAATAATAATTGGCTTATTGAATAGAGAACCACGGTATTCAGACCTGTTCTTCACAAATTAGATTCCAAAACTTGACATAAATAGAAAAATGCACGGTATGCAATCCAGTAAACAGTATAGAGACATAGTATTAAAATCTTTATTGTGTCTGCATACCGTAAAACTCGTACATTGATATGGTCTAAATTATCCCAAACAAATCAAGTAACATTAAATAGCTCAATTGGTAGAGCGCGTACCAATTAAACGGGAAAAGTTGACCGCACCAGTTCGAATCCAACATGCTCCTTTTTTTTATCCCGATATTTTAATTTTCCTTAGTATTTACTTCTACAGAATAAATTTCAGATTTTTGTTGATCGAATAATATTTTACAATGTGTTTGGTCAATGATGTCTTCTGCTATAAGTATGAAATACTAGGGCTTGGTGTGATATAGCCTTTTGATAAGTATGAAAACATGTTTAATATTCAGCTAGCTTAGTATGTATTATCAGCTGACTTCACACCAAGCCCTAGTATTTCATACTTATAGCAGAAGACATCATTGACCAAACACATTGTAAAATATTATTTCGATCAACAAAAATCTGAAATTTATTCTGTAGAAGTAAATACTAAGGAAAAATAAAATATCGGGATCAAAATAAAAAAAAGGTAGCATGTAGTATTCGAACCCGTGCGGTTAACTTTTCCGTTTAATTGGTACGCGCTCTACCAATTGAGCTATTTTAAATCTCAGAAAGAAAGAAAGAAAGAAAGAAAGAAAGAAAGAAAGAAAGAAAGAAAGAAAGAAAGAAAGAAAGAAAGAAAGAAAGAAAGAAAGAAAGAAAGAAGTTGAGGTAAAAAAGCTTTTAAACATATCGTACAGAAGAGGATAGGAAAAGTAATATTATTAAAAGATAGCGCTACAGAAGATTCGAACTCATGGCTATCATTATAACCTCTAGTTCACAAGTCACAGCCTCTACCGCT